>NW_024470565.1:914468-939468 GCF_017639515.1 Carcharodon carcharias | reverse complement strand
TGGGTGTGTTGTGGGTGTGTGTGTGTTGTGGGTGTGTTGTGGGTGTGTGTGTGTGCTGTGTGTGTGTTGCTGTCTGAATGTGTTATGGGTGTTTGCGTGTGTGTTGTGTTGTGCAAGTGTGTATGTGTTTGTGTTTTTGATGTGTGGGTGTGTTGTGGGTGTGGGTATGTTAACTTTGTGTGTGTGTGTTTGTGTTGTGGGGGTGTGGGTGTGCTTACGTTGTGTGTGTGTGTGTGTTTGTGTAGTATATACGCGTGTCTGTTGTGGGTTTCTGGTTGAATTTGCTGTGGGTGTGTGTTTGCATTGTGGGTGTGTGTGTGTGTCGTGGGTATTTGGTATGTTTGTGTGTTCTGTGTTTTTTGTTGTGTTTGTGTGTTGTGGGTGTGTGGGTATGTGTGTGTGTTCTGGGTGTGTGAGTATACGTGTTTGTTGTGTGTGTGTTGCTGTCTGAGTGTGTGTGTGGGTGTGTGTGTGTTGTAGGTGTGTTTACTTTGTGTATGTATGTTTGTGTTGTGGGTGTGTGGGTGTCTGTTTGTTGTGGGTGTGTGTGTGTTTGTGTTGTGCCCATGTGTGTGTGTGTGTGTTGTGGGTGTGTGGGTGTGTGTTGCGAGTGTGTTGGTATGTGTGTGTGTATGTTGTGGGTGTGTGTGTGTGTTGTAGGTGTGTTTACTTTGTGTATGTATGTTTGTGTTGTGGGTGTGTGGGTGTCTGTTTGTTGTGGGTGTGTGTGTGTTTGTGTTGTGCCCATGTGTGTGTGTGTGTGTTGCGAGTGTGTTGGTACGTGTGTGTGTGTGTTGTGGATGTGCGTGTTTGTGTGGTGTGGGTGGGTGTGTGTGTCTTGTGGGAGTGTGGGTGTGTGTTCGTGTTGTGCATGTGTGTGCCTGTGTGTATGTATGTGTGTGGTGTATTGGTTATGTGTGTTTGTCTTGTGTGTTGTGGGTTTGTGGGGGTGTGTGTGTTTTGTGGGTGTGCATGTGCGTGTTTGTTGTGGATGTGTGTATGTATGTGTGTGTGGTGTGGGTGTATGTGTGTGTTGTGGATGTGTGTGTGTGAGTTTGTGTTGTTGCTGTGTGTGTTTCTGTGTGTTGTGGGTGTGTGCGTGGTTGTTTGATTGTGTTGTGGGTGTGTGGATGTGAGTGTGTGTGTGTGTGTGTGGTGTAGTGGTTGTGTGTGTGTGTTTGTGTGTTGTGGGTTTGTGTGTGTGTGTTGTGGGTGTGCGTGTGTGTGTTTGTTGTGGATGAGTGTGTGTTTCTGTGTGTTGGGGGTGTGTGTGCTGTGGGTATTTGATGTTTGGGTGTGTTGTGGGTGTGTGTGTGTGTGCTGTGTGTGTGTTTCTGTGTGTTGTGGGTTTGTGTGTGTGTGTTGTGGGTGTGCGTGTGTGTGTTTGTTGTGGATGTGTGTGTGTTTCTGTGTGTTGTGGGTTTGTGTGTGTGTGTTGTGGGTGTGCGTGTGTGTGTTTGTTGTGGATGTGTGTGTGTTTCTGTGTGTTGTGGGTGTGTGTGTGTGTTGCGTGTGTGTTGCTGTCTGAGTTTGTTGTGGGTCTGTGGGTGTGTGTTTGTGTTGTGCTGCGTGTTTATGTTTGTGTTTGTATTTTTGGTGTGTGTGTGTATTTGTGTTGTGCATGTGTGTGTGTGTCTTGTGTGTGTGTGTGTTGTGTGTGTGTGTGTGTTGTTGGTTTGTGTGTGTGTGTTGTGTGTGTGTGTTTTGAGTGTGTGTGTTTGTGTTATGCATGTGTGTGTGTGTGTTGTGGTTGTGTGTGTGTGTTGTGTGTGTGTGTTGTTGGTTTGTGTGTGTGTGTTGTGTGTGTGTGTTTTGGGTGTGTGTGTTTGTGTTGTGTGTGTGTTTGTGTTTTGGGTGTCTGCATGTTGTGGGTGTGTTGGTAGGTGTGTGTGTTGTGGGTTTGTGGGTCTGTGTGTGTTCTGGAGGTACATGCGTCTGTGTGTGTTTGTGTAGTGGGTGTGTGGGTGTATTTGTGTGTGGTGTGAGCGTGTGTGTGTGTTGTGGATGTGTGTGTGTCAGTGTGTGTTGTTGGTGTATGTGTGTGTGTGTGATGTGGGTGTGTGCATGGGTATGTGTTTGTGTTGTGAGTGTGTGGGTTTGTGTGTGTTTGTGCTGTGGGAGTGTGTGTGTGTTTGTGTGTTTGTGTTGTGTGTTGCTGTCTGAGTGTGTTGTGGGTTTGTGTGTGTGTGTTGTGGGTGTGCGTGTGTGT
This sequence comes from Carcharodon carcharias, assembly GCF_017639515.1. Taxonomy (NCBI): domain Eukaryota; kingdom Metazoa; phylum Chordata; class Chondrichthyes; order Lamniformes; family Lamnidae; genus Carcharodon; species Carcharodon carcharias. The sequence goes on along the minus strand of NW_024470565.1, from coordinate 937,259 downwards.
GTTTGTGGTGGATGTGTGTGTGTTTCTGTGTGTTGTGGGTGTGTGGGTGTGTGTGCTGTGGATGGTTGGTGTGTGGGTGTGTTGTGGGTGTGTGTGTGTGTGTGTGCTGTGTGTGTTGCTGTCTGAGTGTGTTGTGGGTGTGTGTGTGTTGTGGGTGTGTGTATGTTTGTGTTGTGTGGGTGTGGTTGGGTGTGAGCTTGTGTTGTGGGTGTGTGGATGTGTGTATTTGTTATGGATTTGTGTGTGTTTCTGTGTGTTGTGGGTGTGTGTGTATTGTGGGTGTGTGAGTGTGTGTGTGTGTGTTGTGTAGTGGTTGAGTGGGTGTGTCTTTTTGTGTGTTGTCTGTGTGTGTTGTAGGGGTTTGTGTGTGTGTGTGTTTGGGTGTGTGTATGTGTGTGTGCTGTGGGTGTGTGTGTGTGTTGTAGGGGTGTGCGTGTGTGTTTGGGTGTGTGTGTGTGTGTGCTGTGGGTGTGTGGGTATCCTTCTGTGTTGTGGGTGTATACGGGTGTGTGTGTGTTGAGGGTGTGTGGGTGTGTGTGTGTTGTGGGTGTGTGGGTGTGTGTGTGGGTTTTCGGTGTGTGTGCGTGTGTGTGTTGTGGCTTTGTGTGTGCGTGTGTTGTGTGAGTGTGTTTTTGGTGTGTGTGTGTTGTGAGTGTGTTGGTATGTGTGTGTGTGTGTGTGTTGTGGGAGTGTGTGTGTGTGTGTGTTGTAGGTGTATGTGTTTGTGTTGCAGGTGTGTGGGTGTCTGTATGTTGTGGATGTGTCGGTGGTGTGTGTGTTGTGGGCGTGTGGGGTCTGTGTGTTTTGTGGACATGTGTGTGTGTGTGTGTGTTTGTGTTATGGGTGTGTGGGTGTGCTTACGTTGTGTGTGTGTGTGTGTCTGTGTTTGTGTTGTATATGCGCATGTCTGTTGTGGGTTTTTGCGTGTACGTGTTGTGGATGTGTGTGTTTGTGTTTCAGGTGTCTGTGTGTGTGTTCTGGGTGTGTGTTTGTGTTGTGGATGTGTGCGTCTGTGTGTGTGTGCCTGTGTGTGTGGTGTAGTGGTTGTGTGGGTGTGTCTTTTTGTGTGTTGTGTGTTTGTGGATATGAGTGTGTGTTGTCGGTGTGCACGTGCATGTGTTGTGGGTGTGTGGGTGTGTTGTGTGTGTGTGTGTGTTGTGGGTGTGTTGTGGGTGTGTGTGTGTGTGCTGTTTGTGTGTTGCTGTCTGAGTGTGTTATGGGTGTTTGCGTGTGTGTTGTGTTGTGCATGTGTGTATGTGTTTGTGTTTTTGGTGTGTGGGTGTGTTTAATTTGTGCGTGTGTTTATGTTGTGGGGGTGTGGGTGTGTGTGTTGTGCATGTGTCAGTAGGAGTGTGTGTTTTGGGTGTGTGGGGTCTGTGCATTTTGTGGGCATGTGTGTGTGTGTTTGTGTTGTGGGTGTGTGGGTCTGCTTACGTTGTGTGTGTGTGTGTGTTTGTGTTGTATCTACGCGTGTCTGTTGTGGGTTTTTGGGTGTATTTGTTGTGGGTGTGTGTTTGTGTTGTGTGTGTGTGTGTGTGTGTGTGTTGTAGGTGTGTTTACTTTGTGTATGTATGTTGTGTTGTGGGTCTGTGGGTGTCTGTCTGTTGTGGGTGTGTGTGTGTTTGTGTTGTGCCCAAGTGTGTGTGTGTGTTGTGGGAGTGTCGGTAGTTGTGTGTGTTGTGGGTGTGTGTGGTCTGTGTGTGTTGTGGATGTACATGTGTGTGTGTTGGTGTAGTGGGTGTGTGGGTGAAAGCATGTGTGGTGTGGGCATGTGTGTGTGTTGTTGGATGTGTGTTTGTGAGTTTATGTTGTTGGTGTATGTGTGTATGTGTGTTGTAGGCATGTGCGTGTGTGTGTGTGTGTTTGTGTTGTGGGTGTGTGTGTGTGTTTGTGTGTGGGTGTGTATGTGTGTGTGTGTGTGTGTGTTTGGTGTTGTGGGTGTGTGTGTGTTTTTGTGTGTGGGTGTGTATGTGTGTGTGTTTGTGCTGTGGGTGTGTGGGTGGGTGTATGTTTGTGTTGTGGGTGTGTGGGTGTTTATGTGTGTGTGTTTGTGTGTTTGGTGTTGTGTGTGTGTGTGTGTTTGTGTGTGGGTTTGTATGTGTGTGTGTTTGTTGTGGGTGTGTGTGTGTGTTTGTGCGGGTGTGTGTGTTTGTGTGTTGTGGGATTGTGTGTGTGTTTGTGTTGTGGGTGTGTGGGTGTCTGTATGTTGAAGGTGTGTCGGTAGGTGTGTGTGTTGTGGGTGTGTGTGGTCTGTGTGTGTGTTGTAGGGGTGTGTGTTTGTGTGTGTGTGTGTGTGCTGTGGGTGTGTGTGTGTGTTGTAGGGGTGTGCGTGTGTGTTTGGGTGGGTGTGTGTGTGTGTGTTGTGGGTGTGTGTGGTCTGTGTGTGTTGTGGATGTACATGTGTGTGTGTTGGTGTGTGGGTGTGTGGGTGAAAGCATGTGTGGTGTGGGCATGTGTGTGTGTTGTTGGATGTGTGTTTGTGAGTTTGTGTTGTTGGTGTATGTGTGTATGTGTGTTGTAGGCGTGTGCGTGTGTGTGTGTTTGTGTTGTGGGTGTGTGTGTGTGTTTGTGTGTGGGTGTGTATGTGTGTGTGTGTGTGTGTTTTTGTGTGTGGGTGTGTATGTGTGTGTGTTTGTGCTGTGGGTGTGTGGGTGGGTGTGTGTTTGTGTTGTGGGTTTGTGTGGGTGTTTATGTGTGTGTGTTTGTGTGTTTGGTGTTGTGTGTTTGTGTGTATGTTTGTGTGTGGGTTTGTATGTGTGTGTGTTTGTTGTGGGTGTGTGTGTGGGTGTGTGCGGGTGTGTGTGTTTGTGTGTTGTGGGAGTGTGTGTGTGTTTGTGTTGTGGGTGTGTGGGTGTCTGTATGTTGCAGGTGTGTCGGTAGGTGTGTGTGTTGTGGGTCTGTGTGGTCTGTGTGTGTGTTGTAGGGGTGTGTGTTTGTGTGTGTGTGTGTGTGTGTGTGCTGTGGGTGTGTGTGTGTGTTGTAGGGGTGTGCGTGTGTGTTTGGGTGGGTGTGTGTGTGTGTGCTGTGGGTGTGTGGGTATCCTTTTGTGTTGTGGGTGTGTACGGGTGTGTGTGTGTGTTGTGTGTGTGTTGTGGGTGTGTGTTTGTGTGTGTGGTTGGTGTGTGGGTATGTGTGTGTCTTGTGTGTGTGTGGGTGTTTGTGTGTGTGTTGTGGGTGTTTGGGTGTGTGTGTGTGTTGTCAGTCTGTGGGTGTGTGTGTGCTTTTTCGGTGTATGTGTATGTGTGTTGTGGGTTTGTGTGTCTGTGTGTTGTGTGTGTGTGTTTTGGGTGTGTGTGTGTTGTGAGTGTGTTAGTATGTATGTGTGTGTGTGTTGTGGGAGTGTGGGTGTGTTTGTGTTGTAGGTGTATGTGTTTGTGTTGTGTTTGTGTTTGTGTTGCAAGTGTGTGGGTGTCTGTATGTTGTGGGTGTGTCAGTAGGTGTGTTTGTTGTGGGTGTGTGGGGTCTGTGTGTGTTGTGGACATGTGTGTGTGTGTTTGTGTTGTGGGTGTGTGGGTGTGCTTACATTGTGTGTGTGTGTGTCTGTGTTTGTGTTGTATATGCGCGTGTCTGTTGTGGGTTTTTGGGTGTATGTGTTGTGGATGTGTGTGTTTGTGTTTCAGGTGTCTGTGTGTGTGTTCTGGTTGTGTGTTTGTGTTGTGGATGTATGTGTCTGTGTGTGTCTGCGTGTGTGTGTGGTGTAGTGGTTGTGTGGGTGTGTCTTTTTGTGTGTTGTGGGTTTGTGGATATGAGTGTGTGTTGTGGGTGTGCATGTGTGTGTGTTGTGGGTGTGTGGGTGTGTTGTGGGTGTGTGTGGGCGTGTTGTGGGTGTGTTGTGTGTGTGTGTGTGTGTGTGCTGTGTGTGTGTTGCTGTCTGAGTGTGTTATGGCTGTTTGCGTGTGTGTTGTGTTCTGCAAGTGTGTATGTGTTTGTGTTTTTGGTGTGTGGTTGTGTTGTTGGTGTGGGTATGTTTACTTTGTGTGTGTGTGTTTGTGTTGTGGGGGTGTGGGTGTGTGTGTTGTGCGTGTGTCAGTAGGTGTGTGTGTGTTGTGGGTGTGTGTGGTCTGTGTGTGTGTTGTAGGGGTGTGTGTGTGTGTGTGTTTGTGTGTGTGTGTGTGTGTGAGCTGTGTGTGTGTGTGTGTTGTAGGGGTGTGCGTGTGTGTTTGGGTGGGTGTGTGTGTGTGTGCTGTGGGTGTGTGGGTATCCTTTTGTGTTGTGGGTGTGTACGGGTGTGTGTGTGTGTGTGTGTTGTGGGTGTGTGTTTGTGTGTGTGGTTGGTGTGTGGGTATGTGTGTGTCTTGTGTGTGTGTGGGTGTTCGTGAGTGTGTTGTGGGTGTTTGGGTGTGTGTGTGTTGTCGGTGTGTGGGTTTGTGTGTGTGCTTTTTCGGTGTATGTGTATCTGTGTTGTGGGTTTGTGTGTCTGTGTTGTGTGTGTGTGTTTTGGGTCTGTGTGTGTTGTGAGTGTGTTGGTACATGTGTGTGTGTGTTGTGCGAGTGTGTGTGTGTGTTTGTGTTGCGGGTGTGTGGGTGTCTTTATGTTGTGGGTGTGTCGGTAGGTGTGTGTGTTGTGAGTGTGTGAGGTCTGTGTGTATTGTGGACATTTGTGTGTGTGTGTGTATGTTTGTGTTGTGGGTGTGTGGGTGTGCTTATGTTGTGTGTGTGTGTGTGCCTCTGTTTGTGTTGAATATGCGCGTGACTGTTGTGGGTTTTTGGGTGTATGTTTTGTGGGTGCGTGGGTGTGTGTTTGTGTTGTGGGCGTGTGTGTTTGTGTTTCAGGTGTCTGTGTGTGTGTTCTGGGTGTGTGTTTGTGTTGTGGATGTGTGTGTCTGTGTGTGTGTGCGTGTGTTGTGTGGGTGTGTCTTTTTGTGTATTGTGGGTTTGTGGATATGAATGTGTGTTGTGGGTGTGCATGTTTGTGTGTTGTGGGTATGTGGGTGTGTTGTGGGTGTGTGTGTGTGTGTTGTGGGTGTGTTGTGGGTGTGTGGGTGTGTGTGTGTGCTGTGTGTGTTGCTGTCTGAGTGTGTTATGGGTGTTTGCGTGTGTGTTGTGTTGTGTATGTGTTTGTGTTTTTGGTGTGTGGGTGTGTTTACTTTGTGTGTGTGTTTGTGTTGTGGGGGTGTGGGGGTGTGTGTTGTGCGTGTGTCAGTAGGTGTGTGTGTTTTGGGTGTGTGTGGTCTGTGTGTTTTGTGGACATGTGTGTGTGTGTTTGTGTTGTGGGTGTGGCTGTGTGCTTACGTTGTGTGTGTGTGTGTGTTTGTGTTGTATATACGCGTGTCTGTTGTGGGTTTTTGGGTGTATGTGTGTGGGTGTGTGTTTGTGTTCTGGGTGTGTGTGTGTCTGTTTGCATTATGTGTGTGTGGGTGTGTGTGTGTCGTGGGTATTTGGTATGTTTGTGTGTTCTGTGTTTTTTGTTGTGTTTGTGTGTTGTGGGTGTGTGGGTATGTGTGTGTGTTCTGGGTGTGTGGTATATTTGTGTGTTGTGTGTGTGTTGCTGTCTGAGTGTGTTGTGCGTGTGTGTTTGTGTTGTGTGTGTGTGGGTGTGTGTGTGTGTTGTAGGTGTGTTTACTTTGTGTATGTATGTTTGTGTTGTGGGTGTGTGGGTGTCTGTTTGTTGTGGGTGTGTGTGTGTTTGTGTTGTGCCCATGTGTGTGTTTGTGTTGTGGGTGTGTGGGTGTGTGTGTGTGTGTTGTGGGTGTCTGTTTTGTGTGTGTGAGTTGTGAGTGTGTTGGTACATGTGTGTGTGTGTTGTGGGTGTGTGTGTTTGTGTGGTGTGGGTGGGTGTGTGTGTGTTGTGGGAGTTTGGGTGTGTGTTTTTGTTGTGTGTGTGTGGGTATGTGTGTGTTATGGGTGTGTTTACTTTGTGTGTGTATGTTTGTGTTGTGGGTGTGTGGGTGTCTGTTTGTTGTGGGTGTGTTTGTGTTGTGCCCGTGTGTGTGTGTGATGTGGGTGTGTGTGTGTGTGTGTGTGTGTGTGTGTGTTGTGGGTGTGTGTGTTGTGGGTGTGAGTTGTGAGTGTGTTGGTACATGTGTGTGTGTCTTGTGGGTGTGTGTGTTTGTGTGGTGTGGGTGTGTGTGTTTGTGTTGTGGGTGTTTGTGTGTTTTGTGTGGGTGGGTCTGTGTGTGTGTTGTGGGAGTGTGGGTGTGTGTGTGTTGTGGGTGTGTGTGTTTGTGTTGTGTGTGTGTTTGTGTTGTGGGTGTGTGGGTGTCTGTATGTTGAGGGTGTGTCAGTAGGTGTGTGTGTTGTGGATGTGTGTGGTCTGTGTGTGTTGTGGATGTACATGTGTGTGTGTGTTTGTGTAGTGGGTGTGTGGGTGAATGTATGTGTGGTGTGTACATGTGTGTGTGTTGTTGGATGTGTGTTTGTGGGTTTGTGTTGGTGTGTGTGTGTATGTGTGTTGTAGGCATGTGCGTGGGTGTGTTTTTGTGGTGTGGGTGTGTGTGTGTGTTGTGGGCGTGTGGGTGTGTGTGTGTTGTGGGGGTGTGTGTTTGTGTTGTGTGTGTGTTTGTGTTGTGGGTGTGTGGGTGGGTGTGTGTTTGTATTGTGGGTGTGTGTGTGTGTTGTGTGTGTTTGTGTTGTGGGTGTGTGTGTTTGTTGTGGGTGTGGGTGTGGGTGTGAGCGTGGGTTTATGTGTTTGTGTGTTGTGGGAGTGTGTGTGTGTGTTTGTGTTGTTGGTGTGTGGATGTGTGTGTGTGTTGTGTGTGTGGGGGTGTGTGTTCGTGTTGTGGATGTGTGTGTCTGTGTGTGTGTATGTGTATGTGTGGTGTAGTGGTTGTGTGGGTGTGTCTTGTGTGTTGTGGGTTTGTGGGTGTGTGTGTGTGTGCGTGTTGTTTGTGTGATTATGTGTTTTTGTTGTGGCTGTGTGTGTGTTTGTTTGTGTTGTGGATGTGTGGGTGGGTGTATATTTGTGTGTTGTGGGTGTGTAGGTGTGTGTGTGTGGGGGGGGTGTGAGTGTGTGTTGTGTGTTGTGGGCGTGTGTGTTTGTTGTGCGAGTGTGTGTGTGTTTGTGTTGTGGGTGTGTGGGTGTGTGTGTTTTTGTGTTGTGGGTGTGTGTGTGTGTGTGTAGTGTAGTGGTTGTGTGTGTGTGTGTGTTTGTGTGTTGTGGGTTTGTTGGTGTGTGTGTTGTGGGTGTGTGTGTGTTTGTTGTGGATGTGTGTGTGTTTCTGTGTGTTGTGGGTGTGTTGGTGTGTGTGTTGTGGGTGTTTTGTGTGGATGTGTTGTGGGTGTGCGGGTGTGTGTGTGCTGTGTGTGTGTTGCTGTCTGAGTGTGTTGTGGGTGTGGGTGGGTGTGTGCTTGTGCTGTGGGTGTGTGGATGTGTGTGTGGGTATTGTGGGTGTGTGGGTGTGTTTTCGTGTTGTGGATGTGTGTGTCTGTGTGTGTGTATGCTTGTGGTGTTGTGGTTGTGTGGGTGTGTCTTGTTGTGTGTTGTGGGTTTGTGTGTGTGTGTGGGTGTGTGTGTGTGTTGTGGATGTGCATGTGTGTGTTTCTTGTGAATGTGTGTGTGTGTTTCTGTGTGTTGTGGGTGTGTGGGTGTGTGTGTTGTGGGTGTTTTGTGTGGGTGTGCGGGTGTGTGTGTGTGTGTACTGTGTGTGTGTTGCTGTCTGAGTGTGTTGTGGGTGTGGGTGGGTGTGTGCTTGTGTTGTGGGTGTGTGGATGTGTGTGTGTGTGTTGTGGGTGTGTGGGTATGTGTTCGTGTTGTGGATGTGTGTGTCTGTGTGTGTGTATGTGTGTGGTGTAGTGGTTGTGTGGATCTGTCTTGTTGTGTGTTGTGGGTTTGTGTGTGTGTTTTGTGTGTGTTTGTGTGTTTGTGTTGTGGGTGTGTGGGTGGATGTGTGTTTGTGTGTTGTGGGTGTGTAGGTGTGTGTGTGTGGTGTGAGTGTGTGTTTGTGTGTTGTGGGCCTGTGCGTGTTTGTTGAGAGAGTGTATGTGTGAGTTTGTGTTGTGGGTATGTAGGTGTGTGTGTGTGTGGTGGGTGTGTGGATGTGTGTGTGTGTGTGTTGTGGGTGTGTGTGGTGTAGTGGTTGTGTGTGTGTGTGTTTGTGTGTTGTGGGTTTCTGTGTGTGTGTTGTGGGTGTGTGTTTTGTGTGTGTGTGTTGTGAGTGTGTTGGTACGTGTGTGTGTTGTGGGTGTGTGTGTTTGTGTGGTGTGGGTGTGTGTGTGTTGTGGGAGTGTGGGTGTGTGTGTGTTGTGGGTGTGTCGGTAGGTGTGTGTGTTGTGTGTGTCTGTGGTCTGTGTGTGTTGTGGATGTACGTGTGTGTGTGTTTGTGTAGTGGGTTTGTGGGTGAATGTGTGTGTGGTGTGGGCATGTGTGTGTGTTGTTGGATATGTGTTTGTGAGTTTGTGTTGTTGGTGTGTGTGTGTATGTGTGTTGTGGGCATGTGCCTGGGTGTGTGTTTGTGTTGTGGGTGTGTGGGTGGGTGTGTGTTTGTGTTGTGTGTGTTTGTGTGCGTTGTGTGGGTGGGTGGGTGTTTGTGTTGTGGGTGTGTGTGTGTGTGTTGTGTGTGTGTGTGTGTTTGTGTGTGGGTGTGTATGTGTGTGTGTTTGTTGTGGGTGTGGGTGTGGGTGTGTATGTGGGTGTGTGTGTTTGTGTGTTGTGGGAGTGTGTGTGTGTGTGTTTGTGTTTTTGGTGTGTGAGTGGGTGTGTGTTTGTGTTGTGGGTGTATGGATTTGTGTGTGTGTGTTGTGGGTGTGTGGGTGTGTGTTTGTGTTGTGGATATGTGTGTCTGTGTGTGTGTAAGTGTGTGCTGTAGTGGTTGTGTGGGTGTGTCTTGTGTGTTGTGGGTTTGTGTGTGTGTTGTAGGTGTGCATGTGTGTTTTTGTTGTGGATGTGTGGGTGTATGTGTGTGTGGTGTGGGCGTGTGTGTGTGTGTTGTGGATATGTGTGTGTGTGAGATTGTGTTGTGGGTTTGTGTGTGTGTTTTGGGTGTGTGTTTTGGGTGTGTGTGTGTTGTGAGTGTGCTGGTACGTGTGTGTGTGTTGTGGATGTGTGGGTGGCTGTGTTTGTGTTGTGTGTGTTTGTGTGTTGCGTGTGTGTTTGTGTATTTGTGTTGTGGGTGTGTGTGCGTGTGTTTGTTTGTGTTGTGGGTGTGTGGGTGGGTGTGTGTTTGTGTGTTGTGGGTGTGTGGGTGTAGTGGTTGAGTGTGTGTGTGTGTTTGTGTTTTGTGGGTTTATGTGTGTGTGTGTGTGTTGTGGGTGTGCGTGTGTGCGTTTGTTGTGGATGTGTGTGTGTTTCTGTGTGTTGTGTGTGTGTGTGTGTGTGCTGTGTGCATGTTGCTGTCTGAGTGTGTTGTGGGTGTTTGGGTGTGTGTTGTGTTGTGCATGTGTGTTTGTGTTTGTGTTTTTGGTGTGTGGGTGTGTTGTGGTTATGGATATGTTTACTTTGTGTGTGTGTGTTTGTGCTGTGGGGGTGTGGATGTGCGTGTGTGTTGTGGGTGTGTCAGTAGGTGTGTGTGTTTTGGGTGTGTGGGGTCTGTGTGTGTTGTGGACATGTGTGTGTGTGTATTTGTGTTGTGGGTGTGTGGGTGTGCTTACATTGTGTGTGTGTGTGTGTGTGTGTCTGCGTTGTGGGTGTGTGTGTGTGTGTGTGTGTGTGTGTCGTGGATATTTGGGTATGTTTGTGTGTTCTGTGTTTTTTGGTGTGTGTGTGTGTGTTGTGGATGTGTGGGTATAGGTGCGTGTTCTGGGTGTGTGGGTATATGTGTGTGTTGTGTGTGTGTTGCTGTCTGAGTGTGTTGTGGGTGTGTGGGTGTGTGTTTGTGTTGTGTGTGTGTGGCTGTGTGTGTTGTGGGTGTGTTTACTTTGTGTGCGTATGTTTGTGTTGTGGCTGTTTAGGTGTCTGTTTGTTGTGGGTGTGTGTGTGTTTATGTTGTGCCCGTGTGTGTCTGTGTGTTGTAGGTGTGTGGATGTGCGTGTTTGTGTTGTGGGTGTGTGTTGGTACATGTGTGTGTGTGTTGTGGGTGTGTGTGTTTGTGTGGTGTGGGTGTGTGTGTGTGTTGTGGGAGTGAAGGTGTGTGTGTGTTGTGGGTGTGTCGGTAGGTGCGTGTGTTGTGTGTGTTTGTGGTCTGTGTGTGTTGTGGATGTACATGTGTGTGTGTGTTTGTGTAGTGGGTGTGTGGGTGAATGTGTGTGTGGTGTGGGCATGTGTTTGTGTTGTTGGATGTGTGTTTGTGAGTTTGTGTTGTTGGTGTGTGTGTGTATGTGTGTTGTGGGCATGTGCCTGGGTGTGTGTTTGTGTTGTGGGTGTGTGGGTGGGTGTGTGTTTGTGTTGTGTGTGTTTGTGTGTGTTGTGTGGGTGTGTATGTGTGTGTGTTTGTTGTGGGTGTGGGTGTGTATGTGGGTGTGTTTGTGTGTTGTGTGTGTGTTTGTGTGTTTGTGTTGTGGGTGTGTGCATGTGTTTGTTTGTGTTGTGGGTGTGTGTGTGTGTTGTGTGTGTGATTCTGTGTTTGTTTTGTGGGTGTGTGTGCGTGTGTTTGTTTGTGTTGTGGGTGTGTGGGTGGATGTGTGTTTGTGTGTTGTGGGTGTGTAGGTGTGTGTGTGTGGTGTGAGTGTGTGTTTGTGTGTTGTGGGCCTGTGCGTGTTTGTTGAGAGAGTGTATGTGTGAATTTGTGTTGTGGGTATGTAGGTGTGTGTGTGTGTGTGGTGGGTGTGTGGATGTGTGTGTGTGTGTTGTGGGTGTGTGTGGTGTAGTGGTTGTGTGTGTGTGTGTTTGTGTGTTGTGGGTTTCTGTGTGTGTGTGTGTGTGTTGTGGGTGTGTGTTTTGTGTGTGTGTGTTGTGAGTGTGTTGGTACGTGTGTGTGTGTTGTGGGTGTGTGTGTTTGTGTGGTGTGGGTGGGTGTGTGTGTGTTGTGGGTGTGTCGGTAGGTGTGTGTGTTGTGTGTGTCTGTGGTCTGTGTGTGTTGTGGATGTACATGTGTGTGTGTGTTTGTGTAGTGGGGGTGTGGGTGAATGTGTGTGTGGTGTGGGCATGTGTGTGTGTTGTTGGATGTGTTTGTGAGTTTGTGTTGTTGGTGTGTGTGTGTATGTGTGTTGTGGGCGTGTGCCTGGGTGTGTGTTTGTGTTGTGGGTGTGTGGGTGGGTGTGTGTTTGTGTTGTGTGTGTTTGTGTGTGTTGTGTGGGTGGGTGGGTGTTTGTGTTGTGGGTGTGTGTGTGTGTGTTGTGTGTGTGTGTTTGTGTGTGGGTGTGTATGTGTGTGTGTTTGTTGTGGGTGTGGGTGTGGGTGTGTATGTGGGTGTGTGTGTTTGTGTGTTGTGGGAGTGTGTGTGTGTGTGTTTGTGTTTTTGGTGTGTGGGTGGGTGTGTGTTTGTGTTGTGGGTGTATGGATTTGTGTGTGTGTGTTGTGTGTGTGTGGGTGTGTGTTCGTGTTGTGGATATGTGTGTCTGTGTGTGTGTAAGTATGTGCTGTAGTGGTTGTGTGGGTGTGTCTTGTGTGTTGTGGGTTTGTGGGTGTGTGTGTGTGTGTGTGTTTGTTGTGGATGTGTGGGTGTATGTGTGTGTGGTGTGGGCGTGTGTGTGTGTTGTGGATATGTGTGTGTGTGAGTTTGTGTTGTGGGTTTTTGTGTGTGTGTGTTGTGTGTGTGTGTTTTGGGTGTGTGTGTTGTGAGTGTGCTGGTACGTGTGTGTGTGTTGTGGATGTGTGGGTGGCTGTGTTTGTGTTGTGTGTGTTTGTGTGTTGTGTGTGTGTTTGTGTATTTGTGTTGTGGGTGTATGTGCGTGTGTTTGTTTGTGTTGTGGTTGTGTGTGTGTGTTGTGTGTGATTGTGTGTTTGTGTTGTGGGTGTGTGTGCGTGTGTTTGTGTTGTGGGTGTGTGGGTGGGTGTGTGTTTGTGTGTTGTGGGTGTGTGTGGTGTAGTGGTTGAGTGTGTGTGTGTGTTTGTGTGTTGTGGGTTTATGGGTGTGTGTGTGTGTGTGTGTTGTGGGTGTGCGTGTGTGTGTTTGTTGTGGATGTGTGTGTGTTTATGTGTGTTGTGTGTGTGTGTGTGTGTGTGCTGTGTGCGTGTTGCTGTCTGAGTGTGTTGTGGGTGTTTGGGTGTGTGTTGGGTTGTGCATGTGTGTTTGTGTTTGTGTTTTTGGTGTGTGGGTGTGTTGTGGTTATGGATATGTTTACTTTGTGTGTGTGTGTTTGTGCTGTGGGGGTGTGGATGTGTGTGTGTGTTGTGGGTGTGTCAGTAGGTGTGTGTGTTTTGGGTGTGTGGGGTCTGTGTGTGTTGTGGACATGTGTGTGTGTGTGTTTGTGTTGTGGGTGTGTGGGTGTGCTTACATTGTGTGTGTGTGTGTGTGTTTGTGTTGTGTGTGTGTGTGTGTGTGTGTCGTGGATATTTGGGTATGTTTGTGTGTTCTGTGTTTTTTGGTGTGTGTGTGTGTTGTGGATGTGTGGGTATAGGTGCGTGTTCTGGGTGTGTGGGTATATGTGTGTGTTGTGTGTGTGTTGCTGTCTGAGTGTGTTGTGGGTGTGTGGGTGTGTGTTTGTGTTGTGTGTGTGTGGGTGTGTGTGTTGTGGGTGTGTTTACTTTGTGTGCGTATGTTTGTGTTGTGGGTGTTTAGGTGTCTGTTTGTTGTGGGTGTGTGTGTGTTTATGTTGTGCCCATGTGTGTCTGTGTGTTGTAGGCGTGTGGATGTGTGTCTGTGTGTTGTGAGTGTGTTGGTACGTGTGTGTGTGTGTGTTGTGGGTGTGTGTGTTTGTGTGTTGTGGGTGTGTGTGTGTGTTGTGGGAGTGTAGGTGTGTGTGTGTTGTGGGTGTGTCGGTAGGTGTGTGTGTTGTGTGTGTTTGTGGTCTGTGTGTGTTGTGGATGTACATGTGTGTGTGTGTTTGTGTAGTGGGTGTGTGGGTGATTGTGTGTGTGGTGTGGGCATGTGTTTGTGTTGTTGGATGTGTGTGTGTGAGTTTGTGTTGTCGGTGTGTGTGTGTGTGTTGTGGGTGTTTGCATGGTTGTGTGTTTGAGTTGTGGGTGTGTGGGAGGCTGTGTTTGTGTTGTGTGTGTTGTTTGTGTGTTTGTGTTGTGGGTGTGTGTGTTTGTGATGTGGGTGTGTGGGTGGGTGTGTGTTTGTGTGTTGTGGGTGTGTGTGTGTGTAGTGAGTGTGTGTTTGTGTGTTGTTGGCGTGTGTGTGTTTGTTGAGAGAGTGTATGTGTGTGTGTTGTGATTGTGTAGGCATGTGTGTTTTTGTTGTGGATGTGTGTTTTTCTGTGTGTTGTGGGTGTGTGTGTGTTGCTGTCTGAGTGTGTTGTGGGTGTTTGGGTGTGTGGTGTGTTGTGCATGTGTGTTTCGGTTTGTGTTTTTGGTGTGTGGGTGTGTTGTGTGTGTGGGTATGTTTACATTGTGTGTGTGTGTTTGTGTTGTGGGGGTGTGGGTGTGTGCATGTGTTGTGGGTGTGTCAGTAGGTGTGTGTTTTTGGATGTGTGGGGTCTGTGTGTTGTGTACATGTGTGTGTGTGTGTTTGTGTTGTGGGTGTGTGGATGTGTATGTCTGTGTGTGTGTGTGTGTGTGTGTGTGTGGTGTAGTGGTTGTGTGCGTGTGTGTTTGTGTGTTGTGTGTGTGTGGGTGTGTGTGTTGTGGGTGTTTGGTGTGTGGGTGTGTTGTGGGTGTGTGTGTGTGTGTGTGTGCTGTGTGTGTGTTGCTGTCTGAGTATGTTGTAGTTGTGTGTATGTTTGTGTTGTGTGGGTGTGGGTGGGTGGGTGCTTGTGTTGTGTGTGGATGTGTTTGTTTGTTGTGAATGTGTGTGTGTTTCTGTCTGTTGTGGGTGTGTCAGTGTGTGTGTTTGTTGTGGGTGTGTGTGTGCTGTGTGTGTGTTGCTGTCTGAGTGTGTTGTGGGTGTTTGGGTGTGTGTTTATTTTGTGCATGTCTGTTTCTCTTTGTGTTTTTGGTGAGTGTGTGTGTGTGTGTTGTGGGTGTGTTTACTTTGTGTGTGTGTGTTTGTGTTGTGGGTGTGTGGGTGCGTGTGTTGTGGGTGTGTGTGTGTTTATGTTGTGGGTGTGTGGATGTGTGTGTGCTTGTGTTGTGTATGTGTGGATGTGTGTGCGTGGGTGTGTGTGTGTTGTGGGTGTGTGGATGTGTGTGTGTGTTGTGCATGTGTTTGTGTGTGTTTGTGTTTCAGGTGTGTGTGTGTGTGTGTGTTCCGGTTGTGTGGGTGTGTGTTTGTGTTGTGGATGTGTGTCTGTGTGTGTGTGTGTGTGTCTGTGTGTGTGGTGTAGTGGTTGTGTGGGTGTGTCCTTTTGTGTAGTGTGGGAGTGTGTGGGTGTTGTGGGGTGTGTGTGGGTGTTTGATGGGTGTGTGTGTGTGTGTGTGTGCTGTGGGTATCTTTTGTGTTGTGGGTGTGTACGGGTGTGTGTGTGTGTATGTTGTGGGTGTGTGTTTGTGTGTGTGACTGTTGTGTGGGTATGTGTATGTCTTGTGTGTGTGTGGGTGTTTGTGTGCGTGTTGTGGGTGTGTGGGCGGGTGTGTGTGTCTTTTCGGTGTGTGTGTGTGTGTGTTGTGGATGTGTGGGTGTATAGGTGTGTGTGTGTCTTGTGTGGGAGTGCAGCACTCCCTCAGTACTGACTCACTGACAGTGCAGCACTCCCTCAGTACTGACACATTGACAGTGCAGCACCCCCACAGTACTGACCCTCTAACAAGGCAGAGCTCCCTCAGTACTGACCCTCTGACAGTCCAGCACTCCCTCAGTACTGACCCTATGACAGTGCAGCACTCCCTCAGTACTGAAAATCGGACAGTGCAGCACTCACTCAGCACTGACTCTCTGACAGTGCAGCACACCCTCAGTACTGTCCCTCTGACAGTGCAGCACTCCCTCAGTACTGACCCTCTGACAGTGCGGCAATCCCTCAGTACTGACCCTCTGACAGTGCAGCACTCCCTCAGTACTGACCCTCTGACAGTGCGGCAATCCCTCAGTACTGACTCTCTGACAGTGCGGCACTCCCGCAGTACTGACTCTCTGACAGTGCAGCACTCCCTCAGTACTGACCCTCTAACAGTGCGGCACTACCTCAGTACTGACCATCTGACAGTGTGGCACTCACTCAATACTGTCCCTCTGACAGTGCAGCACTCACTCAGTACTGTCCCTCTGACAGTGCGGCACTCCCTCAGTACTGACCCTCTGACAGTGAGGCAATCCCTCAGTACTGAGCCTCTAACAGTGCAGCACTCCCACAATACTGACCCTCTGACAGTGCAGCAATCCCTCAGTACTGTCCCTCTGTCAGTGCAGCACTCCCTCTGTACTGACCCTCTGACAGTGCAGCACTCCCTCAGTACTGTCCCTCTGTCAGTGCAGCACTCCCTCTGTACTGACCCTCTGACAGTGCAGCACTCCCTCAGTACTGACAATCGGACAGTGCAGCAATCCCTCATTACTGACCCTCTGACAGTGCAGCACTCCCTCAGTAATGACCGTCTGACATTACAGAGCTCCCTAAGTACTGACCCTCTGACTTTGCGGCACTTCGTCAGTACTGACCCTCTGACAGAGCGGCACTCCCTCAGTACTGACCCTGTGACAGTGCGGCACTCCCTCAGTACTGATCTTCTGACAATCCGGCAATCCCTCAGTATTGACCCTCTGACAGTGCTGCACTTCCTCAGTACTGACCCTCTGACAGTGCGGCACTCCCTCAGTACTGCCCCTCTGACAGCGCAGGAATCCCTCTGTATTGACCCTCTAACAGTGCAGCACTCCCTCAATACTGTCCCTCTGACAGTGCGGCATTCCCGCAGTACTGTTCCTCTGACAGTGCAGCACTACCTCACTACTGTCCCTCTGAAGGTGCGGTAATCCCTCAATACTGACCATCTGACAGTGCAGCACTCCCTCAGTACTGTCGCTCTGACAGTGCGGCTCTTCCTCAGTACTGACACTCTGAGAGTGCAACTCTCTCTCAGTACTGACCCTCTGACAGTGAGGCACTCCCTCAGTACTAACCCTCTGACAGTGCGGCACTCCCTCAGTACTGTCGCTCTGACAGTGCGGCACTCCCTCAGTACTGACCACCGGACAGTGCGGCACTCCCTCAGTACTGACCCTCTGACAGTGCGGCAGTCCTTCAGTACTGACCCTCTGACAGTGCAGCGCTACCTCAGTACTGACCATCTGACAGGGCGGCACTCCCGAAGTACTGACCATCTGACAGTGCAGCACTCCCTCAGTACTGACCCTCTGACAGTGCAGCACTCCCTCAGTACTGACCCTCTGACAGTGCAGAACTCCCTCAGTACTGACCATCTGACACTGCAGCACTCCCACAGTACTGACCCTCTGACAGTGCAGCAATCCCTCAGTACTGACCCTCTGACAGTGCAGCACTCCCTCAGTACTGACCCTCTGACAGTGCGGCACTCCCTCAGTACTGTCCCTCTGACAGAGCAGCACTCCCTCAGTACTGTCCCTCTGACAGTGCGGCACTCCCTCAGTACTGGCCCTCGGACAGTGCGGCACTCCCTCAGTACTCACACGCTGACAGTGCGGCACTCCCTCAGTACTCACACGCTGACAGTGCAGCACTCCCTCAGTACTGTCCCTCTGACAGTGCGGCACTCCCTCAGTACTCACACGCTGACAGTGCAGCACTCCCTCAGTACTGACCCTCTGACAGTGCAGCACTCCCTCAGTACTGACCCTCTAACAGTGCGGCACTACCTCAGTACTGACCCTCTGACAGTGTGGCACTCACTCAATACTGTCCCTCTGACAGTGCAGCACTCCCTCAGTACTGTCCCTCTGACAGTGCGGCACTCCCTCAGTACTGACCATCTGACAGTGAGGCAATCCCTCAGTACTGAGCCTCTAACAGTGCAGCACTCCCACAATACTGACCCTCTGACAGTGCGTAACTCCCTCAGTACTGACCCTCTGACAGTGCAGCAATCCCTCAGTACTGACCTTGTGACAGTGCAGCAATCCCTCAGTACTGACCCTCTGACAGTGCAGCACTCCCTCAGTACTGACCCTCTAGCAGTGCGGCACTCCCTCAGTACTGACCCTCTGACAGTGCAGCACTCCCTCAGTACTGACAATCGGACAGTGCAGCAATCCCTCATTACTGACCCTCTGACAGTGCAGCACTCCCTAAGTACTGACCCTCTGACTTTGCGGCACTCCCTCAGTACTGACCCTCTGACAGTGCGGCACTCCCTCAGTACTGACCTTCTGACAATCCGGCAATCCCTCAGTATTGACCCTCTGACAGTGCTGCACTCCCTCAGTACTGACAATCGGACAGTGCAGCACTCCCTCAGTACTGAACCTCTGACAGTGCGGCACTCCCTCAGTACTGACCCTCTGAAAGTGTAGCACTCCCTCATTTCTGACCATCTGACAGTGCGGCATTCCCTCAATACTGACCCTCTGACAGTGCAGCAATCCCTCAGTACTGACCGTCTGACAGTGCGGCACTCCCTCAGTACTGCCCCTCTGACAGCGCAGGAATCCCTCTGTATTGACCCTCTAACAGTGCAGCAAACCCTCAATACTGTCCCACTGACAGTGCGGCATTCCCTCAGTACTGTTCCTCTGACAGTGCAGCACTCCCTCAGTACTGTCGCTCTGACAGTGCGGCTCTCCCTCAGTACTGACACTCTGAGAGTGCAGCTCTCTCTCAGTACTGACCCTCTGACAGTGAGGCACTCCCTCAGTACTGACCCTCTGACAGTGCGGCACTCCCTCAGTACTGTCGCTCTGACAGTGCGGCACTCCCTCAGTCCTGACCACCGGACAGTGCGGCACTCCCTCAGTACTGACCCTCTGACAGTCCGGCAGTCCTTCAGTACTGACCCTCTGACAGTACAGCGCTACCTCAGTACTGACCCTCTGACAGGGCGGCACTCCCGAAGTACTGACCATCTGACAGTGCAGCACTCCCTCAGTACTGACCCTCTGACAGTGCAGCACTCCCTCAGTACTGACCCTCTGACAGTGCAGCGCTCCCTCAGTACTGACCCTCTGACAGTGCAGAACTCCCTCAGTACTGACCATCTGACACTGCGGCACTCCCACAGTACTGACCCTCTGACAGTGCAGCACTCCCTCAGTACTGACCCTCTGACAGTGCAGCACTCCCTCAGTACAGACCCTCTGAAAGTGCGGCACTCCCTCAGTACTGTCCCTCTGAAAGTGCGGCTCTCCCTCAGTACTGTCCCTCTGACAGTGCGGCACTCCCTCAGTACTGTCGCTCTGACATTGCGGCACTCCCTCAGTACTCACACGCTGACAGTGCGGCACTCCCTCAGTACTGTCGCACTGACAGTTCGGCACTCCCTCAGTAGTGACCATCTGACAGTGCAGCACTCCCTCAGTACTGACCCTCTGACAGTGCGGTACTCCCGCAGTACTGACCCTCTGACAGTGCAGCACTCCCTCAGTAGTGACCCTCTGACAGTGCAGCACTCCCTCAGTACTGTCCCTCTGACAGTGCGGTACTCCCGCAGTAATGAGCCTCTGACAGTGCAGCACTCCCTCAGTACTGACCCTCTAACAGTGCGGCACTACCTCAGTACTGACCCTCTGACAGTGTGGCACTCACTCAACACTGTCCCTCTGAAAGTGCAGCACTCCCTCAGTACTGTCCCTCTGACAGTGCGGCACTCCCGCAGTACTGACCATCTGACAGTGAGTCAATCCCTCAGTACTGAGCCTCTAACAGTGCAGCACTCCCACAATACTGACCCTCTGACAGTGCGTAACTCCCTCAGTACTGACCTTGTGACAGTGCAGCACTCCCTCAGTACTGACCCTCTGACAGTGCAGCACTCCCTCAGTACTGACCGTCTGACATTGCAGAGCTCCCTCAGTACTGACCCTCTGACAGTGCAGCACTCCCTCAGTACTGACCCTCTGACAGTGCAGCACTCCCTCAGTACTGACCCTCTGACAGTGCGGCACTCCCTCAGTACTGACCTTCTGACAATCCGGCAATCCCTCAGTATTGACCCTCTGACAGTGCTGCACTCCCTCAGTACTGACAATCAGAAAGTGCAGCACTCCTTCAGTACTGACCCTCTGACAGTGCAGCGCTACCTCAGTACTGACCCTCTGACAGTGCGGCACTCCCGAAGTACTGACCATCTGAAAGTGCAGCACTCGCTCAGTACTGACCCTCTGACAGTGCGGAATACCCTCAGTACTGAAGCTCTGCCAGTGCAGCACTCCCTCAGTACTGACCATCTGACAGTTCGGCAATCTCTCAGTACTGACCCTCAGACAGTGCAGCTCTCCTTCAGTACTGACCATCTGCCAGTGCAGCACTCCCTCAGTACTGACCCTCTGACAGTGCAGCACTCCCTCAGTACTGACCCTCTGACAGTGCAGAACTCCCTCAGTACTGACCGTCTGACAGTGCGGCACTCCCACAGTACTGACACTCTGACAGTGCAGCACTCCCTCAGTACTGACCCTCTAACAGTGCAGCACTCCTTTAGTACTGTCCCTCTGAAATAACGGCTCTCTTTCAGTACTGTCCCTCTGACAGTGCAGCACTCACTCAGTACTGACCCTCAGACAGTGGGCACTCCCTCAGTACTGACCGTCTGACAGTGCGGCACTCCCACAGTACTGACCCTATGACAGTGCAGCACTGCCTCAGTACTGACCCTCTGACAGTGCGGCCCTCCCTCTGTACTGACCCTCTGAATGTGCAGCGCTCCCTCAGTACTGAAGCTCTGACAGTGCAGCAATCCCTCAGTACTGACCCTCTGACAGTGCGGCACTCCCTCAGTACTGACCATCTGACAGTGTGGCACTCCCTCAGTACTTACCCTCTGACAGTGCAGCACTCCCTCAGTACTGATCTCCAACAGTGCAGCACTCCCTCAGTACTGATCCTCTGACAGTGCAGCACTCCCTCTGTACTGACCCTCTGAAAGTGCAGCACTCTCTCAGTACTGACCATCTGACAGTGCGGCAATCTCTCAGTACTGACCATCGGACAGTGCAGCACTTCCACAGTACTGACCCTCTGACAGTGCAGCAATCCCTCAGTACTGACCCTCTAACAGTGCAGCACTCCCTCAGTACTGTCCCTCTGGCAGTGCAGCACTCCCTCAGTACTGACCCTCTGACAGTTCAGCACTCCCTCAGTTCTGTCGCACTGACAGAGCGGCACTCCCTCAGTACTGACCCTCTAACATTGCGGCACTCCCTCAGTACTGACCCTCTTACAGTGTGGCACTCCCTCAATACTGTCCCTCTGACAGTGCAGCACTCCCTCAGTAGCGGTCCTTTTGACAGTGCGGCACTCCGTCAGTACTGACGCTCTGACAGTGCAACAATCCCTCAGTACTGACCCTCTGACAGTGCTGCACTCCCTCAGGAATGACCCTCTGACTGTGCGGCACCCCCTCAGTACTGACCCTCTGACAGTGCTGCACTCCCTCAGGAATGACCCTCTGACAGTGCAGCACTCCCTCAGTACTGACCTTCTGACACTGCAGCATTCCCTCAGCACTGACCCTCTGACAGTGCGGCACTCCCTCAGTACTGACCCTCTGACAGTGCCGCACTCCCTCAGTAATGACCCTCTGACAGTGCCGCACTCCCTCAGTACTGACCCTCTAACAGTGCAGCACTCCCTCAGTACTGTCGCTCTGACAGGGCAGCAATCCCTCAGTAATGACCCTCTGACAGTGCGGCTCCCCCTCAGTACTGACCCTCTGACAGTGCAGCACTCCCTCAGTACTGACACTCTGACAGTGCAGCACTCCCTCAGTACTCACCCTCTGACAGTGCGGCACTCCCTCAGTACTGACCCTCTGACAGTGCGGCACTCCCTCAGTAATGAACCTCTGACAGTGCGGCACTCCCTCAGTACTGACAATCGGGCAGTCAGCACTCCCTCAGTACTGACCCTCTGACAGCGCTGCAATCCCTCAGTACTGACCCTCTAACAGTGAGGCACTCCCTCAGTACTGACCTTATGATAGTGCAGCACTCCCTCAGTACTCACCCTCTGACAGTGCAGCACTCCCTCAGTACTGACCCTCTGACACTGCAGCATTCCCTCAGCACTGACCCTCTGACAGTGCGGCAATATCTCAGTACTGACCCTCTGACAGTGCCGCACTCCCTCAGTAATGACCCTCTGACAGTGCCGCACTCCCTCAGTACTGACCCTCTAACAGTGCAGCACTCCCTCAGTACTGTCGCTCTGACAGGGCAGCAATCCCTCAGTAATGACCCTCTGACACTGCGGCTCCCCCTCAGTACTGACCCTCTGACAGTGCAGCACTCCCTCAGTGCTGACACTCTGACAGTGCAGCACTCCCTCAGTACTCACCCTCTGACAGTGCGGCACTCCCTCAGTACTGACCCTCTGACACTGAAGCATTCCCTCAGCACTGACAATCGGGCAGTCAGCACTCCCTCAGTACTGACCCTCTGACAGCGCTGCAATCCCTCAGTACTGACCCTCTAACAGTGCGGCACTCCCTCAGTACTGACCCTATGATAGTGCAGCAATCCCTCAGTACTGACCCTCTGACAGTGCAGCACTCCCTCAGTACTGACCTCCAACAGTGCAGCACTCCCTCAGTACTGACCCTCTGACAGTGCAGCAATACCTCAGTACTGAGCCTCTGACAGTGCGGCACTCCCTCAGTAATGACCCTCTGACAGTGCGGCACTTCCTCAGTACTGACCCTATGATAGTGCAGCAATACCTCAGTACTGACCCGCTGACAGTGCATCACTCCCTCAATACTGACAATCTGACTGTGCAGCACTTCCTCAGTACTGACCCTCTGACAGTGCAGCACTCCCTCAGTACGGACCCTCTGACAGTGCGGCACTCCCGCAGTACTGACGCTCTGACAGTGCAGCACTCCCTCAGTACTTACCCACTAACAGTGCGGCACTCCCTCAGTACTGACCCTATGATAGAGCAGCAATCCCTCAGTACTGATACTCTGACAGTGCAGCACTCCCTCTGTACTGACCCTCTGAAAGTGCAGCATTCTCTCAGTACTGACCCTCTGACAGTGCAGCACTCCCTCAGTACTGACCCTCTGACAGCGCAGCACTCCCTCAGTACTGACCCTCTGACAGTGCAGCACTCCCTCAGTACTGACCCTCTGACAGTGCGGCACTCCCTCAGTACTGATCTCCAACAGTGCAGCACTCCCTCAGTACTGATCCTCTGACAGTGCAGCACTCCCTCTGTTCTGACCCTCTGAAAGTGCAGCACTCTCTCAGTACTGACCCTCTGACATTGCGGCAATCCCTCAGTACTGACCCTCTGACAGTGCAGCACTCCCTCAGTACTGACACTGTGACAGTGCAGCACTCCCTCTGTACTGACCCTCTGAAAGTCCAACACTCTCTCAGGGCTGACCATCTGACAGTGCGGCAATCTCTCAGTACTGACCATCGGACAGTGCAGCACTTCCACAGTACTGACCCTCTGACAGTGCAGCACTCCCTCAGTACTGACCCTCTAACAGTGCAGCATTCTCTCAGTACTGACCCTCTGACAGTGCGGCACTCCCTCAGTACTGTCCCTCTGTCAGTGCGGCACTCCCTCAGTACTGACCCTCTGACAGTGCAGCACTCCCTCAGTACTGACCCTCTAACAGTGCAGCACTCCCTCAGTACTGACCCTCTGACAGTGCTGCACTCCCTCAGTGTTGGCCCTCTGACAGTGCGGCACTCCCTCAGTACTGACCCTCTGACAGTGCAGCACTCCCTCAGTACTGACCCTCTGACAGTGCAGCACTCCCTCAGTACTGACCCTCTGACAGTGCAGCAATCCCTCAGTACTGACCCTCTAACAGTGCAGCACTCTCTCAGTACTGACCCTCTGACAGTGCGGCACTCC